>NC_091289.1:203901518-203944291 GCF_032444005.1 Ranitomeya imitator
ATCGCCACATCAATCCACACAGTGCGGCCACGTAACTACGTCTTATAGAATAGACGTCAGACATGTGAGAGATCATATAATATACAGAACATCGCCATGGAGATCGCCACATCAATCCACACAGTGCGGCCACGTAACTACGTCTTATAGAATAGACGTCAGACATGTGAGTGATCATATAATATACAGAACATCGCCATGGAGATCGCCACATCAATCCACACAGTGCGGCCACGTAACTACGTCTTATAGAATAGACGTCAGACATGTGAGAGATCATATAATATACAGAACATCGCCATGGAGATCGCCACATCAATCCACACAGCGCGGCCACGTAACTACGTCTTATAGAATAGACGTCAGACATGTGAGAGATCATATAATATACAGAACATCGCCATGGAGATCGCCACATCAATCCACACAGCGCGGCCACGTAACTACGTCTTATAGAATAGACGTCAGACATGTGAGAGATCATATAATATACAGAACATCGCCATGGAGATCGCCACATCAATCCACACAGTGCGGCCACGTAACTACGTCTTATAGAATAGACGTCAGACATGTGAGTGATCATATAATATACAGAACATCGCCATGGAGATCGCCACATCAATCCACACAGCGCGGCCACGTAACTACGTCTTATAGAATAGACGTCAGACATGTGAGTGATCATATAATATACAGAACATCGCCATGGAGATCGCCACATCAATCCACACAGCGCGGCCACGTAACTACGTCTTATAGAATAGACGTCAGACATGTGAGTGATCATATAATATACAGAACATCGCCATGGAGATCGCCACATCAATCCACACAGCGCGGCCACGTAACTACGTCTTATAGAATAGACGTCAGACATGTGAGAGATCATATAATATACAGAACATCGCCATGGAGATCGCCACATCAATCCACACAGCGCGGCCACGTAACTACGTCTTATAGAATAGACGTCAGACATGTGAGTGATCATATAATATACAGAACATCGCCATGGAGATCGCCACATCAATCCACACAGTGCGGCCACGTAACTACGTCTTATAGAATAGACGTCAGACATGTGAGTGATCATATAATATACAGAACATCGCCATGGAGATCGCCACATCAATCCACACAGCTGCGGCCACGTAACTACGTCTTATAGAATAGACGTCAGACATGTGAGTGATCATATAATATACAGAACATCGCCATGGAGATCGCCACATCAATCCACACAGCGCGGCCACGTAACTACGTCTTATAGAATAGACGTCAGACATGTGAGAGATCATATAATATACAGAACATCGCCATGGAGATCGCCACATCAATCCACACAGTGCGGCCACGTAACTACGTCTTATAGAATAGACGTCAGACATGTGAGAGATCATATAATATAACAGAACATCGCCATGGAGATCGCCACATCAATCCACACAGTGCGGCCACGTAACTACGTCTTATAGAATAGACGTCAGACATGTGAGTGATCATATAATATACAGGACATCGCCATGGAGATCGCCACATCAATCCACACAGTGCGGCCACGTAACTACGTCTTATAGAATAGACGTCAGACATGTGAGAGATCATATAATATACAGAACATCGCCATGGAGATCGCCACATCAATCCACACAGTGCGGCCACGTAACTACGTCTTATAGAATAGACGTCAGACATGTGAGAGATCATATAATATACAGAACATCGCCATGGAGATCGCCACATCAATCCACACAGTGCGGCCACGTAACTACGTCTTATAGAATAGACGTCAGACATGTGAGTGATCATATAATATACAGAACATCGCCATGGAGATCGCCACATCAATCCACACAGTGCGGCCACGTAACTACGTCTTATAGAATAGACGTCAGACATGTGAGAGATCATATAATATACAGAACATCGCCATGGAGATCGCCACATCAATCCACACAGCGCGGCCACGTAACTACGTCTTATAGAATAGACGTCAGACATGTGAGAGATCATATAATATACAGACATCGCCATGGAGATCGCCACATCAATCCACACAGTGCGGCCACGTAACTACGTCTTATAGAATAGACGTCAGACATGTGAGAGATCATATAATATACAGGACATCGCCATGGACATCGCCACATCAATCCACACAGTGCGGCCACGTAACTACGTCTTATAGAATAGACGTCAGACATGTGAGAGATCATATAATATACAGAACATCGCCATGGAGATCGCCACATCAATCCACACAGCGCGGCCACGTAACTACGTCTTATAGAATAGACGTCAGACATGTGAGAGATCATATAATATACAGAACATCGCCATGGAGATCGCCACATCAATCCACACAGCGCGGCCACGTAACTACGTCTTATAGAATAGACGTCAGACATGTGAGAGATCATATAATATACAGAACATCGCCATGGAGATCGCCACATCAATCCACACAGTGCGGCCACGTAACTACGTCTTATAGAATAGACGTCAGACATGTGAGAGATCATATAATATACAGAACATCGCCATGGAGATCGCCACATCAATCCACACAGTGCGGCCACGTAACTACGTCTTATAGAATAGACGTCAGACATGTGAGAGATCATATAATATACAGAACATCGCCATGGAGATCGCCACATCAATCCACACAGCGCGGCCACGTAACTACGTCTTATAGAATAGACGTCAGACATGTGAGAGATCATATAATATACAGAACATCGCCATGGAGATCGCCACATCAATCCACACAGTGCGGCCACGTAACTACGTCTTATAGAATAGACGTCAGACATGTGAGAGATCATATAATATACAGAACATCGCCATGGAGATCGCCACATCAATCCACACAGTGCGGCCACGTAACTACGTCTTATAGAATAGACGTCAGACATGTGAGAGATCATATAATATACAGAACATCGCCATGGAGATCGCCACATCAATCCACACAGCTGCGGCCACGTAACTACGTCTTATAGAATAGACGTCAGACATGTGAGTGATCATATAATATACAGAACATCGCCATGGAGATCGCCACATCAATCCACACAGTGCGGCCACGTAACTACGTCTTATAGAATAGACGTCAGACATGTGAGTGATCATATAATATACAGAACATCGCCATGGAGATCGCCACATCAATCCACACAGTGCGGCCACGTAACTACGTCTTATAGAATAGACGTCAGACATGTGAGTGATCATATAATATACAGAACATCGCCATGGAGATCGCCACATCAATCCACACAGCGCGGCCACGTAACTACGTCTTATAGAATAGACGTCAGACATGTGAGAGATCATATAATATACAGAACATCGCCATGGAGATCGCCACATCAATCCACACAGTGCGGCCACGTAACTACGTCTTATAGAATAGACGTCAGACATGTGAGAGATCATATAATATACAGAACATCGCCATGGAGATCGCCACATCAATCCACACAGTGCGGCCACGTAACTACGTCTTATAGAATAGACGTCAGACATGTGAGAGATCATATAATATACAGAACATCGCCATGGAGATCGCCACATCAATCCACACAGCGCGGCCACGTAACTACGTCTTATAGAATAGACGTCAGACATGTGAGAGATCATATAATATACAGAACATCGCCATGGAGATCGCCACATCAATCCACACAGCGCGGCCACGTAACTACGTCTTATAGAATAGACGTCAGACATGTGAGAGATCATATAATATACAGAACATCGCCATGGAGATCGCCACATCAATCCACACAGTGCGGCCACGTAACTACGTCTTATAGAATAGACGTCAGACATGTGAGTGATCATATAATATACAGAACATCGCCATGGAGATCGCCACATCAATCCACACAGCGCGGCCACGTAACTACGTCTTATAGAATAGACGTCAGACATGTGAGAGATCATATAATATACAGAACATCGCCATGGAGATCGCCACATCAATCCACACAGTGCGGCCACGTAACTACGTCTTATAGAATAGACGTCAGACATGTGAGAGATCATATAATATACAGAACATCGCCATGGAGATCGCCACATCAATCCACACAGTGCGGCCACGTAACTACGTCTTATAGAATAGACGTCAGACATGTGAGTGATCATATAATATACAGAACATCGCCATGGAGATCGCCACATCAATCCACACAGCGCGGCCACGTAACTACGTCTTATAGAATAGACGTCAGACATGTGAGTGATCATATAATATACAGAACATCGCCATGGAGATCGCCACATCAATCCACACAGTGCGGCCACGTAACTACGTCTTATAGAATAGACGTCAGACATGTGAGAGATCATATAATATACAGAACATCGCCATGGAGATCGCCACATCAATCCACACAGTGCGGCCACGTAACTACGTCTTATAGAATAGACGTCAGACATGTGAGAGATCATATAATATACAGAACATCGCCATGGAGATCGCCACATCAATCCACACAGTGCGGCCACGTAACTACGTCTTATAGAATAGACGTCAGACATGTGAGTGATCATATAATATACAGAACATCGCCATGGAGATCGCCACATCAATCCACACAGTGCGGCCACGTAACTACGTCTTATAGAATAGACGTCAGACATGTGAGAGATCATATAATATACAGAACATCGCCATGGAGATCGCCACATCAATCCACACAGCGCGGCCACGTAACTACGTCTTATAGAATAGACGTCAGACATGTGAGAGATCATATAATATACAGGACATCGCCATGGAGATCGCCACATCAATCCACACAGTGCGGCCACGTAACTACGTCTTATAGAATAGACGTCAGACATGTGAGTGATCATATAATATACAGGACATCGCCATGGAGATCGCCACATCAATCCACACAGTGCGGCCACGTAACTACGTCTTATAGAATAGACGTCAGACATGTGAGTGATCATATAATATACAGAACATCGCCATGGAGATCGCCACATCAATCCACACAGCGCGGCCACGTAACTACGTCTTATAGAATAGACGTCAGACATGTGAGAGATCATATAATATACAGAACATCGCCATGGAGATCGCCACATCAATCCACACAGCGCGGCCACGTAACTACGTCTTATAGAATAGACGTCAGACATGTGAGTGATCATATAATATACAGAACATCGCCATGGAGATCGCCACATCAATCCACACAGCGCGGCCACGTAACTACGTCTTATAGAATAGACGTCAGACATGTGAGTGATCATATAATATACAGAACATCGCCATGGAGATCGCCACATCAATCCACACAGCGCGGCCACGTAACTACGTCTTATAGGAATAGACGTCAGACATGTGAGTGATCATATAATATACAGAACATCGCCATGGAGATCGCCACATCAATCCACACAGTGCGGCCACGTAACTACGTCTTATAGAATAGACGTCAGACATGTGAGTGATCATATAATATACAGAACATCGCCATGGAGATCGCCACATCAATCCACACAGCGCGGCCACGTAACTACGTCTTATAGAATAGACGTCAGACATGTGAGTGATCATATAATATACAGGACATCGCCATGGAGATCGCCACATCAATCCACACAGCGCGGCCACGTAACTACGTCTTATAGAATAGACGTCAGACATGTGAGTGATCATATAATATACAGAACATCGCCATGGAGATCGCCACATCAATCCACACAGTGCGGCCACGTAACTACGTCTTATAGAATAGACGTCAGACATGTGAGAGATCATATAATATACAGAACATCGCCATGGAGATCGCCACATCAATCCACACAGTGCGGCCACGTAACTACGTCTTATAGAATAGACGTCAGACATGTGAGAGATCATATAATATACAGGACATCGCCATGGACGATCGCCATATCAATCCACACAGTGCGGCCACGTAACTACGTCTTATAGAATAGACGTCAGACATGTGAGTGATCATATAATATACAGAACATCGCCATGGAGATCGCCACATCAATCCACACAGTGCGGCCACGTAACTACGTCTTATAGAATAGACGTCAGACATGTGAGAGATCATATAATATACAGAACATCGCCATGGAGATCGCCACATCAATCCACACAGTGCGGCCACGTAACTACGTCTTATAGAATAGACGTCAGACATGTGAGTGATCATATAATATACAGAACATCGCCATGGAGATCGCCACATCAATCCACACAGTGCGGCCACGTAACTACGTCTTATAGAATAGACGTCAGACATGTGAGAGATCATATAATATACAGAACATCGCCATGGAGATCGCCACATCAATCCACACAGCGCGGCCACGTAACTACGTCTTATAGAATAGACGTCAGACATGTGAGAGATCATATAATATACAGAACATCGCCATGGAGATCGCCACATCAATCCACACAGCGCGGCCACGTAACTACGTCTTATAGAATAGACGTCAGACATGTGAGAGATCATATAATATACAGAACATCGCCATGGAGATCGCCACATCAATCCACACAGCGCGGCCACGTAACTACGTCTTATAGAATAGACGTCAGACATGTGAGTGATCATATAATATACAGAACATCGCCATGGAGATCGCCACATCAATCCACACAGCGCGGCCACGTAACTACGTCTTATAGAATAGACGTCAGACATGTGAGTGATCATATAATATACAGGACATCGCCATGGAGATCGCCACATCAATCCACACAGCGCGGCCACGTAACTACGTCTTATAGAATAGACGTCAGACATGTGAGTGATCATATAATATACAGAACATCGCCATGGAGATCGCCACATCAATCCACACAGTGCGGCCACGTAACTACGTCTTATAGAATAGACGTCAGACATGTGAGTGATCATATAATATACAGGACATCGCCATGGAGATCGCCACATCAATCCACACAGCGCGGCCACGTAACTACGTCTTATAGAATAGACGTCAGACATGTGAGTGATCATATAATATACAGAACATCGCCATGGAGATCGCCACATCAATCCACACAGTGCGGCCACGTAACTACGTCTTATAGAATAGACGTCAGACATGTGAGAGATCATATAATATACAGAACATCGCCATGGAGATCGCCACATCAATCCACACAGTGCGGCCACGTAACTACGTCTTATAGAATAGACGTCAGACATGTGAGAGATCATATAATATACAGGACATCGCCATGGACATCGCCATATCAATCCACACAGTGCGGCCACGTAACTACGTCTTATAGAATAGACGTCAGACATGTGAGTGATCATATAATATACAGAACATCGCCATGGAGATCGCCACATCAATCCACACAGTGCGGCCACGTAACTACGTCTTATAGAATAGACGTCAGACATGTGAGAGATCATATAATATACAGAACATCGCCATGGAGATCGCCACATCAATCCACACAGTGCGGCCACGTAACTACGTCTTATAGAATAGACGTCAGACATGTGAGTGATCATATAATATACAGAACATCGCCATGGAGATCGCCACATCAATCCACACAGTGCGGCCACGTAACTACGTCTTATAGAATAGACGTCAGACATGTGAGAGATCATATAATATACAGAACATCGCCATGGAGATCGCCACATCAATCCACACAGCGCGGCCACGTAACTACGTCTTATAGAATAGACGTCAGACATGTGAGAGATCATATAATATACAGAACATCGCCATGGAGATCGCCACATCAATCCACACAGCGCGGCCACGTAACTACGTCTTATAGAATAGACGTCAGACATGTGAGTGATCATATAATATACAGAACATCGCCATGGAGATCGCCACATCAATCCACACAGCGCGGCCACGTAACTACGTCTTATAGAATAGACGTCAGACATGTGAGAGATCATATAATATACAGGACATCGCCATGGAGATCGCCACATCAATCCACACAGTGCGGCCACGTAACTACGTCTTATAGAATAGACGTCAGACATGTGAGTGATCATATAATATACAGGACATCGCCATGGACATCGCCACATCAATCCACACAGTGCGGCCACGTAACTACGTCTTATAGAATAGACGTCAGACATGTGAGAGATCATATAATATACAGAACATCGCCATGGAGATCGCCACATCAATCCACACAGTGCGGCCACTTCACTACGTCTTATAGAATAGACGTCAGACATGTGAGAGATCATATAATATACAGAACATCGCCATGGAGATCGCCACATCAATCCACACAGCGCGGCCACGTAACTACGTCTTATAGAATAGACGTCAGACATGTGAGAGATCATATAATATACAGAACATCGCCATGGAGATCGCTACATCAATCCACACAGCGCGGCCACGTAACTACGTCTTATAGAATAGACGTCAGACATGTGAGAGATCATATAATATACAGAACATCGCCATGGAGATCGCCACATCAATCCACACAGTGCGGCCACGTAACTACGTCTTATAGAATAGACGTCAGACATGTGAGAGATCATATAATATACAGAACATCGCCATGGAGATCGCCACATCAATCCACACAGCGCGGCCACGTAACTACGTCTTATAGAATAGACGTCAGACATGTGAGTGATCATATAATATACAGAACATCGCCATGGAGATCGCCACATCAATCCACACAGTGCGGCCACGTAACTACGTCTTATAGAATAGACGTCAGACATGTGAGTGATCATATAATATACAGAACATCGCCATGGAGATCGCTACATCAATCCACACAGCGCGGCCACGTAACTACGTCTTATAGAATAGACGTCAGACATGTGAGTGATCATATAATATACAGAACATCGCCATGGAGATCGCTACATCAATCCACACAGCGCGGCCACGTAACTACGTCTTATAGAATAGACGTCAGACATGTGAGAGATCATATAATATACAGAACATCGCCATGGAGATCGCCACATCAATCCACACAGTGCGGCCACGTAACTACGTCTTATAGAATAGACGTCAGACATGTGAGAGATCATATAATATACAGAACATCGCCATGGAGATCGCCACATCAATCCACACAGCGCGGCCACGTAACTACGTCTTATAGAATAGACGTCAGACATGTGAGAGATCATATAATATACAGAACATCGCCATGGAGATCGCTACATCAATCCACACAGCGCGGCCACTTCACTACGTCTTATAGAATAGACGTCAGACATGTGAGTGATCATATAATATACAGAACATCGCCATGGAGATCGCCACATCAATCCACACAGTGCGGCCACTTCACTACGTCTTATAGAATAGACGTCAGACATGTGAGTGATCATATAATATACAGAACATCGCCATGGAGATCGCCACATCAATCCACACAGCGCGGCCACGTAACTACGTCTTATAGAATAGACGTCAGACATGTGAGAGATCATATAATATACAGAACATCGCCATGGAGATCGCCACATCAATCCACACAGTGCGGCCACGTAACTACGTCTTATAGAATAGACGTCAGACATGTGAGAGATCATATAATATACAGAACATCGCCATGGAGATCGCCACATCAATCCACACAGCGCGGCCACGTAACTACGTCTTATAGAATAGACGTCAGACATGTGAGAGATCATATAATATACAGGACATCGCCATGGAGATCGCCACATCAATCCACACAGCGCGGCCACGTAACTACGTCTTATAGAATAGACGTCAGACATGTGAGAGATCATATAATATACAGAACATCGCCATGGAGATCGCCACATCAATCCACACAGTGCGGCCACTTCACTACGTCTTATAGAATAGACGTCAGACATGTGAGTGATCATATAATATACAGAACATCGCCATGGAGATCGCCACATCAATCCACACAGCGCGGCCACGTAACTACGTCTTATAGAATAGACGTCAGACATGTGAGAGATCATATAATATACAGAACATCGCCATGGAGATCGCCACATCAATCCACACAGTGCGGCCACGTAACTACGTCTTATAGAATAGACGTCAGACATGTGAGTGATCATATAATATACAGAACATCGCCATGGAGATCGCCACATCAATCCACACAGTGCGGCCACGTAACTACGTCTTATAGAATAGACGTCAGACATGTGAGTGATCATATAATATACAGGACATCGCCATGGAGATCGCCACATCAATCCACACAGCGCGGCCACGTAACTACGTCTTATAGAATAGACGTCAGACATGTGAGTGATCATATAATATACAGAACATCGCCATGGAGATCGCCACATCAATCCACACAGCGCGGCCACGTAACTACGTCTTATAGAATACACGTCAGACATGTGAGAGATCATATAATATACAGAACATCGCCATGGAGATCGCCACATCAATCCACACAGTGCGGCCACGTAACTACGTCTTATAGAATAGACGTCAGACATGTGAGAGATCATATAATATACAGAACATCGCCATGGAGATCGCCACATCAATCCACACAGCGCGGCCACGTAACTACGTCTTATAGAATAGACGTCAGACATGTGAGAGATCATATAATATACAGGACATCGCCATGGAGATCGCCACATCAATCCACACAGCGCGGCCACGTAACTACGTCTTATAGAATAGACGTCAGACATGTGAGAGATCATATAATATACAGGACATCGCCATGGAGATCGCCATATCAATCCACACAGTGCGGCCACGTAACTACGTCTTATAGAATAGACGTCAGACATGTGAGAGATCATATAATATACAGAACATCGCCATGGAGATCGCCACATCAATCCACACAGTGCGGCCACGTAACTACGTCTTATAGAATAGACGTCAGACATGTGAGAGATCATATAATATACAGAACATCGCCATGGAGATCGCCACATCAATCCACACAGTGCGGCCACGTAACTACGTCTTATAGAATAGACGTCAGACATGTGAGTGATCATATAATATACAGAACATCGCCATGGAGATCGCCACATCAATCCACACAGCGCGGCCACGTAACTACGTCTTATAGAATAGACGTCAGACATGTGAGAGATCATATAATATACAGAACATCGCCATGGAGATCGCCACATCAATCCTCACAGTGCGGCCACGTAACTACGTCTTATAGAATAGACGTCAGACATGTGAGAGATCATATAATATACAGAACATCGCCATGGAGATCGCCACATCAATCCACACAGCGCGGCCACGTAACTACGTCTTATAGAATAGACGTCAGACATGTGAGAGATCATATAATATACAGAACATTGCCATGGAGATCGCCACATCAATCCACACAGCGCGGCCACGTAACTACGTCTTATAGAATAGACGTCAGACATGTGAGTGATCATATAATATACAGAACATCGCCATGGAGATCGCCACATCAATCCACACAGCGCGGCCACGTAACTACGTCTTATAGAATAGACGTCAGACATGTGAGAGATCATATAATATACAGAACATCGCCATGGAGATCGCCACATCAATCCACACAGTGCGGCCACGTAACTACGTCTTATAGAATAGACGTCAGACATGTGAGAGATCATATAATATACAGAACATCGCCATGGAGATCGCCACATCAATCCACACAGTGCGGCCACGTAACTACGTCTTATAGAATAGACGTCAGACATGTGAGAGATCATATAATATACAGAACATCGCCATGGAGATCGCCACATCAATACACACAGTGCGGCCACGTAACTACGTCTTATAGAATAGACGTCAGACATGTGAGAGATCATATAATATACAGAACATCGCCATGGAGATCGCCACATCAATCCACACAGCGCGGCCACGTAACTACGTCTTATAGAATACACGTCAGACATGTGAGAGATCATATAATATACAGAACATCGCCATGGAGATCGCCACATCAATCCACACAGTGCGGCCACGTAACTACGTCTTATAGAATAGACGTCAGACATGTGAGTGATCATATAATATACAGAACATCGCCATGGAGATCGCCACATCAATCCACACAGAACAGTGCGGGTGCACGATCTCTTATAATCCCGGTACGGCTACACGGCGCGTCCTCGTTTCCATGGCAATGAATGGCCAATCTGGTGTCTCTTCTTCAGCGCTTCCTGTACAGCTTCCACCAATCCCGGTTAGTGGCGCCGTTTTCCAGATTAAACCAACCAGATTCCTTCATATAGTTTAAGTGCTGAATATTATCCAATCCAATTACCCCTTACTTTACATGTATAGCGGCGCTGACCAATCAGGCTCCAGCACCGAGCGCAGGTCCAGGATCCGGCCGTGGAGTGCGGTGTCAGCGCTCCAGCGTCATGGACGCGCCCCATCACATGATCGGGATGGAGTCGCATCCAGGCGTGACACCGCCTCTGCCGCCCCCACCGCCGGGTCACATGACCACTACTTACGGTTACCTGGGAAACGCCGCCTCACTTCTCAAACCGCCATTGTTCCGGTATCTAATAGGGACAGATATACAGATCAGATTAGAATTACAGCAGCACATGGAAAGGGGATTAATTAAGGAAATAAATTATCTTAATGAGCAAATATGTGAAGCAGTTAAGATTTAGAGTCATTGATGGCGCGCCTGGAGCGCTGTCTTTCTACATTGGAGGAGAGGAGGTTCCCTGGGTTTGGATCGAGCGCTGTCAGCTGTCAGTGAGTGCTGTCAGCTATTCCTTTTATATGTGCCCTCCTCTCTTCCAGGCCACCAGCTTTGTTGGCCCCTCGTCGCCCCGTCTCGCCCTGCAGTTCTTCGATGTGACGTACGGCGTGCAGTTTGGTGACGTTTGGCCGTCTGTGCGGATCGCTCTCCTGTCCGAGCAGAAGTATGGCGCCCTCATCAATAAGTTCTCCAGCGTGGATGGCGTCACCCACGGCCTGCGCTCCCGCAACGCCACCGACTTCCTGGCCGAGGTCCGAGCCACCGGGGCAGAGTTGTCGCAGCCGTCCAACCTCACGTGCTTCACCTTCCCTCGCGGTGACATCAGCCGCTTCCCACCATCCAGGTATCGCACCGGCCCCGGGGCCACATCCTGTCTGGTCGCAGCAGCAGCCGCTTTTCTAGGTCACGGAGGATTTGTATCTTTAAGCTGAAGTCGTAGGAAAGTAGGACGAGTACATTGGCATTTCCCCAACCTCGCACGCATTTTCTCAAAATCAAAAAATAAAATATATTTGTACAATATTTTTAAAATACAGTACAACGCGTTTCGGCTGCTAATATTACAGTGCAGCCTTCATCAGGTAGCAAAAAAACCAAAAGAACAGACATACAAGGACTATACAAGTTGTATACTGCTTATTCTATGTCCTTTGTTTTTTTTTTGTTTTTTTGTACTGTATTTTAAATATTTTTTATTTTGAGAAAATAAATTAATTTTTATTAACATTTTTCACTGGAAGTGGATGCACTCGAAAAATCCGTAGGTGCTTAGCGCCACATTTGCTTGGAGTTTTTATTTTTCCTTTATAGTGAGAAAAGTGCGGATTCTAGAGATGTTTTTTAGGTGTAAGTGGCACGAGCGGGCAAGAGATTGTATATGGGAGGTGAAGGAGAGATCAGAGTCAAACATAACACCCAGACAGCGCGCCTGCTGCCGGGGTGTTATTATGGTGCCACCCACGGAGAGGGAAATGTCAGATTTAGGGAGATTAGTAGATGGTGGGAGCAGAAGAAGTTCAGTTTTGGAGAGGTTGAGTTTCAGATAGAGCGGAGGGAGTGAGTGGAGAGGTAACGGGTAAGGCGGGAGTAGATCAGGCGCTCCAAGAGTTTAGAGATGAAGGGGAGATTGGAGACCGGTCTGTAGTTGTTTGTGCAGGATGGGTCGAGGGTGGGTTTCTTTAGTAATGGAGTAATGATAGTGACTGAAGGAGGAGGGGAAAATGCCAGAGGAGAGGGAGAGATTAAAGATTGTAGTTAGGTGAGTTGTGACGACTGGAGAGAGAGACTGGAGGAGATGTGAGGGAATGGGGTCAGTAGTGCATGTAGTTGGACGAGAAGAGGAGAGGAGCCTGGAGACTTCTTCTTCTGTGATGGGATCGAATGTGGAGAGTGAGCCAGGGGCAATGAGGGGAGGGATGGGAGTCACTGAACTTACTGGTTGGGAGCGGATTTCCTGACGGATATTGTCTATTTTTCTCTATAAAGTGGGAGGCCAGGTCACCAGCACAAATGTCTGTGATAGGGGCTTGTGCTTTTGGCCTGAGGAGGGAGTGAAAGGTGTCGAAGAGTATCTTGGGGATGTTGGATAATGAGGAGATCAGGATGGTGAAGGTCTGGCAGAAAACACAGGTCAGAATCTGCTTGTTTTTCTTTCAGATTTTGTGCGTTTTTGTTGCGGATTTTGTGCGGATTTCGTGCCTTTTTACCCCTGCGGATTGTTGTTATGGAATGGGTGCAGAAACGCTACATATCCGCACAAAGAAGTGACATGCTTCTTCTTTCAATCTGCTGCGTTTTCTGTGTAGAATTTTCCGCACCATTAGTGCAGCTTTCTTTTATGCCATTGATTTACATTGTACTGTAAATCACTTGCGGATCCGCAGTAAATCTGCAACGTGTGCACACAGCCTGACACGTTGGTCGACCCTTGAGTTGGTCAGGAATTGTTCACTTTCACACCTTGGTTGGCCAATGTTTACTTTACACAGCAGTAATTTAATTAACCCCTTCAACCCGCAGTCTGTTTTCACCTTCCTGACCAGGTGAAATGTTCTTATTCCGACCTCTGTCACTCTATGTGGCAATAACTCTGGAGCTTCAGGTGATCCTGAGATTCTTTTCTGGTGACAGATTGTACTTTATGATGGTGGTAACATTTCTTTGATACGATTTGCATTTACTTGTGAAAATATCGAAAATTTGGCAAAAATGTCGCAATTTTCAAACTTTTAATTTTTGTACCCTTAAATCAGTCATAGCGCACAAAATAGTTAATAAGTAACATTTCCCACATGTCTACTTTACATCAGGCAAACAACGAAGATGCAGCTCCGCACCGCTGCGATCAGCTGGCCCGAGAGCATTCAACCTTTTATGCTATTGCCATAATAAAATTTCCCTTTGAAACCAATAGGGTGCTGCGTCCAGAAAACAGCGCACAATGTTCATAGAAAAAGGAATGGAGCGCACTTACCTGGGTAAAAAAGTCACCACTTTATTAGGACATGTATAAAAAGACAGCAGGGAGGGATGTGAACAAGGAAGGACAACGGCCGTTTCGTGCCCACGGCACTTCATGTTCTCGTGGTCTGAAGAACATCTTCTCTACCTGTCCGCTCTGCACATAAAGGGTGCAGTAAACATACAGACTGATTTTCTGAGCAGAACAGAAATCTATCCAGGGGAATGGAGTGTAGATCCTGAGATCTTTCAGATACTGAACAGAAGGTGGGGCCATCCAGAGGTGGAACTATTTGCAGGTGGACAGAATGCAAAAGTGGATCAATATTATTCACTAAATCCAGCCGATCCCTGCTTAGGTGTAGATGCTTTAGTCCACCCATGGACATTCCGACTGGCCTATGCCTTCCCTCCATTACCAATCCTACCAAGGGTTTTACAAAAGATAAGAATGGAAAAGGTGAAGGTAGTCTTGATAGCGCATTTCTGGCCCAAAAGAAGCTGGTTTGGGACTCTTGCTAGCACAGAACAGAACGTAGAGGTAACCCCGGTCAGAAGCCTCCACCAGGGGCCAATCTTTCATCCGGATCCTGAAACGTTACATCTGAAGGCCTGGCTTCTGAGTTTTCAATCCTGAAGACCAGAGGATTGTCAAGACAGGGCCAGTAGAACACTACAGAAAAGCCAAAAGCTAGTAAACTCTATATAGCAGAAGATATAGAAGACCTTTACCTCATGGAGTGCACCCGAATGACCAAACCCACACCAGCCAAACTCAGCTCAGATCCAGGATTTTCTGCAAGAAGGGCTGGAGAAGCGTCTCAGACCTAGCACCCTGAAAGTCCAGGTGACGGCCCTAAGCTCATATTTTGACTAGACCACCGATGGATTAGAAGGTTTGACAGCAGCATCCCGCATACTTCCAAGAGCTACTAATTTAGTTCCTTCCTGGGACCTCAATGTGGCCCTTGTTATATATAGTTGTAGACGGACTCTCCTGGAAAGCAGCCTGCCTGGTACTAATAACTACAGCCAGGAGAGTGGGCGAATTACAAGCTCTCAATCAACGAACCCTACATGAAGATTTTGCAGGACCGATTTATTCTGCGATTGAATCCGCTCAGCGTTTTACAAGTCTCAGGAGATAATTCTTCCCTAATTCTATCAAGAGCCGGAAAATAAGGAAGAAGAACAGTTCCACACTTTGGGCCTCGGAAAACGGTATTCCATTACCTTCAAGTGACGGAAAAACTAAGAAGGACCAAAACCTGTGTGTTCATCTTCGAGGCCAGAATAAGGGGAAAGAAGACTTCCAGATGCATGATTGCCACCTGGATCAAGAGCGCATTCTCGCAGGCATATCATGTGGAGGGTCTTCCACCGCCAGAGAAACTTGCAGCTCACTCTACCAGAGCAACATCTGTCTCCTGGGCTGAGAAAGCCAGTGCTTCCATCGAGCAGATATGCAGAGCTGGTCCCTGGTCCATATGTTGTCCAAGCATTACAGGCTAGACCTGATGTCAGAAGAGGACTTGGCCTTCGGGAGAAAAGTCCTCCAAGCTATAGTCCCTCCCTAAAACATTACTCTTGGGTACTGCTCCGGTGTGCTGTCGTGGGGGGTACTAGAGAAAATCGAATTAGACTTACTGGTAATCCGGTTTATAGTAACCCACCACGACACCATGGGTAATCCCTCCCTTTGCTTAATTTTTCGTTTAAAGAGAATAAATCTAATTTGAAGCATCCCTTCTCCTGTGGTCCTTTATAATAACACTGAGGGGAGGATGAGGGAGGGTTATTTAACCTCTTTGGCATTTCCAGTCCCGGTGTGCTGTCGTGGGGGGTTACTAGAAACTGAATTACCGGTAAGTCTAATTCTGTGCTTGCGCCGTTCCTCGTGATCAGATGACTTTATTCTTCGGGTTGGTGCGATTACAGCGATGCCAGATTTATATCGGGTTTTCATGTTTGTTGCTGTCACACTAAAGACCCTTTTTATTGCAGTAGCTTTTGCCTCCCTGAATGTAGATGGCTATAATCAGAGCATTACATTATTTTGATCACTTTATATTCCGATTTTTGGTAGGCATAATGAACAAACAGCAATTCAGGAATAGTTATTTTTTATATACTGTTCCTCATGTGGTAAAATTGGTAAGACCGCTTTATTCTTGGGTCAGTACGATTACAGCGATGCCCAATTTATATCGGGTTTTTATGTTTTGACGCTTTCACACAAACTATTTGAGAATAAATTATTTTTGCATGGCTTTATTCTGAGAGCTGTGACTTTTTATTGTGCTGATGGAGCCGTATGGCGGCTTGTGTTTTTTGTGGGACAAGATGACATTTTCAGCGGTACCATTTTATATTCGTCTTTTTTATTGCGTTTTCCATTTTTTGTGTGGCGATATGATAAAGTATTGTTTTTTCCGTCGTTTTTAATTTGTTTTACAGTGTTAACTGAAAGGATTAACTAGTGGGACAGTTTTATAAGTCGGTTTGTTTCGGAAGCAGTGATAACAAATGTGGACCATATTTTGCGGTTTATAAGACGCACCCAAACTTTGGGGAGAAAAATAGGAGAAAAAAAACCCAGTTTTTAATAAAATGGTGGAGCTTCTTACAATCCATAGGTCTTATTGGTTACTGGGGGTGGTGGCTGCGGTGAAGCGGGGTCCCAGGGTCGCTGCGGGAGGAGGCAGGAGTGGAGCGTTGCCACTGGCTGGGATGACGGAGTGTTCGGATGTGCACCGCTGCGGGTGTTCGGTGCTGTGGGGGCTCCACTGACGTTTTGTGAAAGCCCAGAGCCCCCGCACTTCTGTGGCTTACTGTATGGTGGACTCTGACTGAAAAAAACCAGAAATTTTGCAATTTTTGCAAATTTATTAAAAAATAAAACCTGAACTATCCCATGGTCATAAGTGTTCAGCCCCTTTGCTCAGTATTGAGGTGAAGCCCCTTTTGAGCTCGTACGGCCAGGAGTCTTCTTGGGAATGATGCAACCAGTTTCTCACCCCTGGATTTGGGGATCCTCGGCCATTCTTGTCCTGTATTACACTTAATGACACATGTATCTAATCAGAAGTGTACATTGTCCGGGTCTGCATACATTTATGTGCTATATACAGACGAGTCTGTGACCCTTGCTCCATTTTGTTAGGACACTTATCAAAGTGATACTTAGGTCACTGAGGCTGTTACATGGATGATCCCCTATAGGGCGGTGCTATTTGTTTCCCTCATTTATATTCGCCTATGTGTTCACACAATGTTTGTATTCTTGGGGTTCTAGATTTTCCCTAGCATAGGCAATCCTCTGTTTAGTGCTAGAGGATCCTTTAGCTTGTGGGTAGAGGTGCTCACTAGCGGCGGTAGGATTTATCAGGGTCAATAGGGATAGTCGTCGTGGAGCGGGGGCGCCACAACGCTCCCCCCTAGGGTGCCAACCTCCGCAGCTAGGCAGGGGCATATCTAGGTGCCGTAGCTAGGGCTGTCTAGTATTTTTTCCCCACTAGTATTTTTTGTTGTTTTGAGCACTTTTTTGTTGGGTTTTTTTTGTGGTGTTTTTCTTTTGTACACGGCAGTCTGCCTTGGTTTTAATAATAAAGTATATTTATTTTAAACGTTAGGGCGTTTAAGCATTTGCGCAGTGGAAAAATGCGGCAAAAACGCAACGTGGGCTCATAGCCTAACCGCCTTCTCAGGCGAGGACACCAAGGCATTATGGTGGAAACTTCAATCACAAAATACATGTTTCACCTCCTGCTTTATTTCCCTGATTCCTGCGCGGTTTGCTGCGCGGTTTGCTGCGCTGTTTGCTGCGCGGTTTGCTCTCGCTCATTGCTTTCTTTGAGTGAAAGAATCAACCGCTGCAGTTTTCCAATTGTCAGGAAAAATCCAACGTGTGCAGGAGATTCCGGACGTCTCATCACTTTCACTGGGATTGTCGATGTGAATACTTTTCTGCCCAATGATAACAGAAGTATTCTCGGAGTGATACCTTTATTGGCTAACCGGAAAATAATATGTCTGCAGCTTTCAGAGCACCGCGGCTCCTTCTTCAGGCAGATTACAAATAGATTAATAAGAAACAAGCACAACGTTTAACCCCTTAGCAACCGCTGATACGCCTTTTAACGGCGGCCGCTAAGGGTACTTAAACCATAGCGCCGTTAATTAACGGCGCTGTGGAAAAAGTGAATAGCGCCCCACAGAGTTGGATTTTCTCTGGGGAAACGGTTGCCAGGGGTAGCCGAGACCCCAGAGAACATGATTCGGGGGGGGTTTGGGGGTTACCGACCCCCGGGTTGAGATCGCCGGTAATTAACTGTTTAGCGGCGATCGCAAAAAACCCCCAAAAAACACGATTTCCCATTTAATTTCTCTGTCCTCCGATGTGATCGCACATCAGAGGACAGAGAAATGGGGTCCCCAATAGCCCCCCGATACTCACCTGTCTCCCCCCGGTGCTCTTCGTGGCTCCCGATGGGCGCCACCATCTTTTTCCGGCCAAAAAATGGCTGGCACCCGGAGGATCTTTGGGGTCTCGGCTGCCGGGGGTAGCTGAGACCCCAAAGAACATGATTGGGGTCAGTTTTTACTGACCCCTGTTTTGCGATCGCCGGTAATTAACCGTTTACCGGCGATCGAAAAAAAAAAAAAAAAAATAATGTAATTCTCTGTCCTCTGATGTGATCGCCAACATATTCCGCAGCACTTTACAATTAAGATTAGGGTTGTGATTAGGGGTGTATTGGGATTAGGGTTAGGTTTGGGATTAGGGTTTGGATTAGGGTTGTGATTAGGGTTCACAGCACAATGTTATTGGACATCACTGGGATTGTAAAACACGGCTGGAAACTTCCATAAAAAAAGCAACATGTGAACATGGCCTCATAATCTGTAACTGACAGCTGATTTACAGAGTAATCTAGCAACTAATCTATGATATAGAATAGATAAATGATTGATGGGTGATAAATGATTGACAAATGATTGATAGATAATAGATGATTGAGAATAGATGATAGATGATGATTTCCTGTAGACCTTTAATGTCACATCCCCCCATATAATAGACTTGCCCCCATTATTGCCTTTCCATGTGCCATAAATAATGTTTCTCATTAAACCTATTAAATAATTTAAAAAAATGACGTGGGGTTGAAAATCGCAGCTGCCATCACCCACTGGGATTAGTAATGGAGAGTTGTGTGTCTGACCACCCGATTTGGAGCCGTTAATAAATAAAAACACGGAGAAGAAAGACCCCCGCACTGTCCCTGGCTCTTCAGGCAGGTCTGACATAATCCTGAATACAAAGTATCTCAGCAATGGCGACCTGAGAGACATGGAGACGAAATAAAGGCAACAGACAGGCCAAGTTAGGCTACGTTCACATTAGCGTTGCGCGCCGGTGCGTCGGCGACGCAACAACGGCGCAACGCACGACGCACAAAAAACGCGCGCAAACGCACGCAAAAACGCTGCGTTTTGCGACACGTGCGTCGTTTTTTGACGAAAATCGGACGCACGAAAAATGCAACTTGTTGCATTTTCTTGCGTCCGACGCTAGCGTCGAAAACTACGCACGTGTCGGAAAACGCAACAAAAAAAACGCACGCGTCCCCCATGTTAAACATAGGAACGGTAATGTGAACGTAGCCTTATTGGCACCAGTGTTCCCACAATCTGCGCTGCCGTCCTGACACCCGGGGAGCGCGGCGATTCGCAGCAGGCGGTGGTCTCCCGCCCAGATCTACAGAATATCTATTGTTTGAGCTGTGAATTCACAGTACCTGGCTGATGAAATGTCAGTTTTCCTCTGAGATGTGCGTACATATTGTGTGGCGTACGATTATTTTTGTTCCCCCCCATAGCCGTGGCGTGCCTTGCCCAATGTACGCGGCGTGCTGCGATTTGAGCTGAGCAGAGCTTACAGATGAGCAGGGCCTCACTAACATTGGGCAGCGTGAGGTTTCCTCGAATTGCCCTCTTCCGACTTATACGCTTGTGAGAGCGATTCCTGATAGAGATCGTCCACTCGACAGTCTCCATCCGTCCGTTACCCCAGTAAAATAACATCGCCTGTACTCCCCTCCAGTGCTGTTCTGCAAGTGACGGCATTTCCCAACAATCTGCAGCCGGTCAGCGCTGCTTTCACTCTGCTACCGATATACAGTCATGGTCATACGTGTTGGCACCCTTGGAATTGTTCCAGAAAATTAAGTTTTTCTCACAGAAAGTTATTGTAATTCCCATGTTTTGTTATACTCAGGTTTATTTCCTTTGTGTATATTGGAATAACAGAGAAAAAAAGGCAAATTGGACATAATTTCACACAAAACCCCCAAAATGGTCTGGACAAAATTGTTGGCGCCTTTCTAAAATTTTGGGTAAACAACTTTGTTTCTATCATGTGATGCTCATTCAGACTCACCAGTTGCAAGTAACAGGAGTGGGCAATATGAAAATCACACCTGAAACCAGATGATAAGGGGAGCCACTGCCTCAATCATTGTGTGTCTGTGTGCCGCACTACGATAGAAAACAGAAAGCGAGAACTGAGGACTTGACAACCAAAATTGTTGAACGATACATCAGCAGACTCAGGGTTACATGTCCATCTCCAGCGATCTTCATGTTCCTTTGTCCATGGGGCACAACATAACCAAGTTTACAACTCTTGGTACCGTAGCTAATCTCCCTGGATGGTAGAGAAGAATTGATGAAAGGTTGTAATTCAGGACAGTCCAGATGTAACATAGTTAGTAAGGCCGAAAAAAGCCATTTGTCCATCCAGTTCAGCCTATATTCCATCATAATAAATCCCCAGATCTACGTCCTTCTACAGAACCTAATAATTGTATGATACAATATTGTTCTGCTCCAGGAAGACATCCAGGCCTCTCTTGAACCCCTCGACTGAGTTCGCCATCACCACCTCCTCAGGCAAGCAATTCCAGATTCTCACCGCCCTAACAGTAAAGAATCCTCTTCTATGTTGGTGGAAAAACCTGCTCTCCTCCAGACGCAAAGAATGGCCCCTTGTGCCCGTCACCTTTCTTGTTATAAACAGATCCTCAGCGAGATATTTGTATTGTCCCCTTATATACTTATACATGGTTATTAGATCGCCCCTCAGTCGTCTTTTTTCTAGACTAAATAATCCTAATTTCGCTAATCTATCTGGGTATTGTAGTTCTCCCATCCCCTTTATTAATTTTGTTGCCCTCCTTTGTACTCTCTCTAGTTCCATTATATCCTTCCTGAGCACCGGTGCCCAAAACTGGACACAGTACTCCATGTGCGGTCTAACTAGGGATTTGTACAGAGGCAGTATAATGCTCTCATCATGTGTATCCAGACCTCTTTTAATGCACCCCATGATCCTGTTTGCCTTGGCAGCTGCTGCCTGGCACTGGCTGCTCCAGGTAAGTTTATCATTAACTAGGATCCCCAAGTCCTTCTCCCTGTCAGATTTACCCAGTGGTTTCCCGTTCAGTGTGTAATGGTGATATTGATTCCCTCTTCCCATGTGTATAACCTTACATTTATCATTGTTAAACCTCATCTGCCACCTTTCAGCCCAAGTTTCCAACTTATCCAGATCCATCTGTAGCAGAATACTATCTTCTCTTGTATTAACTGCTTTACATAGTTTTGTATCATCTGCAAATATCGATATTTTACTGTGTAAACCTTCTACCAGATCATTAATGAATATGTTGAAGAGAACAGGTCCCAATACCGACCCCTGCGGTACCCCACTGGTCACAGCGACCCAGTTAGAGACTATACCATTTATAACCACCCTCTGCTTTCTATCACTAAGCCAGTTACTAACCCATTTACACACATTTTCCCCCAGACCAAGCATTCTCATTTTGTGTACCAACCTCTTGTGCGGCACGGTATCAAACGCTTTGGAAAAATCGAGATATACCACGTCCAATGACTCACCGTGGTCCAGCCTATAGCTTACCTCTTCATAAAAACTGATTAGATTGGTTTGACAGGAGCGATTTCTCATAAACCCATGCTGATATGGAGTTAAACAGTTATTCTCATTGAGATAATCCAGAATAACATCCCTCAGAAACCCTTCAAATATTTTACCAACAATAGAGGTTAGACTTACTGGCCTATAATTTCCAGGGTCACTTTTAGAGCCCTTTTTGAATATTGGCACCACATTTGCTATGCGCCAGTCCTGCGGAACAGACCCTGTCGCTATAGAGTCACTAAAAATAAGAAATAATGGTTTATCTATTACATTACTTAGTTCTCTTAGTACTCGTGGGTGTATGCCATCCGGACCCGGAGATTTATCTATTTTAATCTTATTTAGCCGGTTTCGCACCTCTTCTTGGGTTAGATTGGTGACCCTTAATATAGGGTTTTCATTGTTTCTTGGGATTTCACCTAGCATTTCATTTTCCACCGTGAATACCGTGGAGAAGAAGGTGTTTAATATGTTAGCTTTTTCCTCGTCATCTACAACCATTCTTTCCTCACTATTTTTTAAGGGGCCTACATTTTCAGTTTTTATTCTTTTACTATTGATATAGTTGAAGAACAGTTTGGGATTAGTTTTACTCTCCTTAGCAATGTGCTTCTCTGTTTCCTTTTTGGCAGCTTTAATTAGTTTTTTAGATAAAGTATTTTTCTCCCTATAGTTTTTTAGAGCTTCAATGGTGCCATCCTGCTTTAGTAGTGCAAATGCTTTCTTTTTACTGTTAATTGCCTGTCTTACTTCTTTGTTTAGCCACATTGGGTTTTTCCTATTTCTAGTCCTTTTATTCCCACAAGGTATAAACCGCTTACACTGCCTATTTAGGATGTTCTTAAACATTTCCCATTTATTATCTGTATTCTCATTTCTGAGGATATTGTCCCAGTCTACCAGATTAAGGGCATCTCTAAGCTGTTCAAACTTTGCCTTCCTAAAGTTCAATGTTTTTGTGGTGGCTAAGCCACCCCCCCCCCCCAAACAGACCTATCCATTAAATGGATGCCCACTCTCCCCAGTCCCACAAGCTCGCTGCCTCGGGGTAATCCTTGACACTGATCTCTCCTTCAAACCACATATCCAAGCCCTTTCCACTTCCTGCTGACTTCAGCTCAGAAATATTTCTTTGATCTGTACATTACTCAACCAAGAATCTGCAAAACCCTAGTCCATGCCCTCATCATCTCCCACCTTGACTACTGCAACCTCCTACTCTGTGGCCTCCCCTCTAACACTCTCGCACCCCTCCAATCTATTCTAAACTCTGCTGCCCGACTGATCCACCTGTCCCCCCGCTATTCCCCGGCCTCTCCCCTCTGTCAATCCCTTCACTGGCTCCCCATTACCCAGAGACTCCACTACAAAACCCTAACCATGACGTACAAAGCCATCCGCAACCTGTCTCCTCCATACATCTGTGACCTCGTCTCCCGGTACTTACCTACACGCAACCTCCGATCTTCTCTATTCTCCACAATCGCATACAAGATTTCTCTCGCGTATCACCCCACCTCTGGAACCCTCTACCACAACACATCAGACTCTCGCCTTCCATCGAAACCTTCAAAAAGAACTAGAAGACCTAGATCTCGCGACAAGGATACAACCTGCAGTAACCACCAAACCGCTGCACGACCAGCTCTACCTTCACCTTGTAGACTGTGAGCCCTCACGGACAGAGTCCTCTCTCCTCCTGTACCAGTCGTGACTTGTATTGTGTGTAAGATTATTGTACTTGTGTTTATTATGTACACCCTCACATGTAAAGCGCCATGGAATAAATGGCGCTATAATTGAGACCTGGAGCAGTTTGTAAGAAGAGTCGTCCAAAATTCCAGGTGAGCGGTGTAAGAAGCTGGTGGATGGTTATAAGAAGCGATTGATGGTGATTATTCATTTCAAAGGGGGGAGCAAGCAAATATTAAGTTGACGGGGCCAACGCTTTTGTCCTGCCCATTTTGGGCGTTTTGTGTGAAATTTTGTCCAATTCTTTTTTACTCTGTTTTTGAGTTGTTCCAGTACACACACAACAAAAACCTGTGTGTAGCAAAACGTGGAATTACAATAATGTGCTGGGAGAAATACTTAATTTTAATTTTCTTGATCAGTTTCAGGGGTGCCAACACTTTCAATTATGACTGTAATTATTACAGCCATCTCCGTCTCTGGAGATTATTACAGCCGTCTCGGGATTATTACAGCCCCCTCCATCTCCAGAGATTATTACAGTCTCCGGGGATTATTACAGTCTCCTCCATCTCTGGGAATTATTACAGTCTCCGGGGATTATTACAGCCTCCTCCATCTCCAGAGATTATTACAGTCTCCGGGGATTATTACAGCCCCCTCCGTCTCCAAGGGTACTACAGTCACCTCCAGGAATTATTACAGTCTCCGGGGATTATTACAGCCGCCTCCATCTCCAGGGATTATTACAGTCTCCGGGAATTATTACAGTCTCCTCCATTTCTGGGAATTATTACAGCCTCCTCCATCTCCAGAGATTATTACAGTCTCCGGGGATTATTACAGCCGCCTCCGTCTCCAGGGATTATTACAGCCTCTGGGAATTATTACAGCCTCCTCCATCTCCAGGAATTATTACAGTCTCCGGGGATTATTACAGCCGCCTCCGTCTCCAGGGATTATTACAGTCTCCGGGGATTATTACAGCCGCCTCCGTCTCCAGGGATTATTACAGTCTCTGGGAATTATTACAGCCTCCTCCATCTCCAGGAATTATTACAGTCTCCGGGGATTATTACAGCCTCCTCTGTCTCCAGGGATTACTACAGTCACCTCCAGGGATTATTACAGTCTCCAGGGATTATTACAGTCTCCGGGGATTATTACAGCCCCCTCTGTCTCCAGGGATTACTACAGTCACCTCCAGGAATTATTACAGTCTCCGGGGATTATTACAGCCGCCTCCGTCTCCAGGGATTATTACAGCCGCCTCCGGGCAGTGGTTGGTGGGATGCCCGTCGTACGTTTCGTGGATTAAAGATAACAGTCCTCCATGATCTGTCATTGAAGCGGCTGCTGCGCTCTGTGCCATTGTTCGGATCATCCATTAATATTGTTCCCCGTCAGGTCCGGCGCCCGTGGCCTCCTGGATTATTACCTGCTGGACGCCGCCTCGCTTCTTCCTGTCCTCGCTCTGGATGTCCAGTCCGATCACAGTGTCCTGGATCTGTGCGCCGCTCCGGGAGGGAAGACGCTGGCACTGCTGATGGGGGACTGCAGTAAGCGGTGGTTGTGATGGGTTTGTGGGTGCAGATACTTTTATGCTCTCACTTATCGCTCAGCTTTCCGCTGTAGGATTTTTGGCAGCCAACGATCCCTCCGTCTCCCGCTGTAACCGCCTGCGGCGCGTCCTGCACTCCTACATCCCAGGGGAGTTTCGCACAGAGGGCCGGGTGCGGCTCACCTCCAGGGACGGTAGAGACTGGCCGGAGGACGCCATGTATGACCGGGTTAGTATCGGGGGATGGCACACGGTGAGGGCACCGCTGATCCTGCCGCACTTGTGACCTATCACCCTTCCACGTACAGGTCCTGGTGGATGCGCCGTGCACCACAGACAGACACTCACTGCTGGAGGAGGAGAACAACATATTCCACCGCACAAGGACAAGAGAGCGCCACAATCTCCCCCTGCTGCAGAGCCGCCTCCTGCTGTAAGTATATGACCCCCCACCAGAGCACCGCACGCTGCACCATCTCCCCCTGCTGCAGAGCCGTCTCCTGCTGTAAGTATGTGGACCCCCCACCACAGAGCACCGCACGCTGCACCATCTCCCCCTGCTGCAGAGCCGCCTCCTGCTGTAAGTATGTGACCCCCCCACCACAGAGCACCGCACGCTGCACCATCTCCCCCTGCTGCAGAGCCGCCTCCTGCTGTAAGTATGTGACCCCCCACCACCACAGAGCACCGCACGCTGCACCATCTCCCCCTGCTGCAGAGCCGCCTCCTGCTGTAAGTATGTGACCCCCCACCACAGAGCACCGCACGCTGCACCATCTCCCCCTGCTGCAGAGCCGCCTCCTGCTGTAAGTATGTGACCCCCCCACCACAGAGCACTGCACGCTGCACCATCTCCCCCTGCTGCAGAGCCGCCTCCTGCTGTAAGTATGTGACCCCCCACCACAGAGCACCGCACGCTGCACCATCTCCCCCTGCTGCAGAGCCGCCTCCTGCTGTAAGTATATGACCCACCACCACAGAGCACCGCACGCTGCACCATGTCCCCCTGCTGCAGAGCCGCCTCCTGCTGTAAGTATGTGACCCCCCACCACCACAGAGCACCGCACGCTGCACCATCTCCCCCTGCTGCAGAGCCGCCTCCTGCTGTAAGTATGTGGACCCCCCCCCCCACCACAGAGCACCGCACGCTTCACAATCTCCCCCTGCTGCAGAGCCGCCTCCTGCTGTAAGTATGTGACCCCCCCCCACCACAGAGCACCGCACGCTGCACCATCTCCCCCTGCTGCAGAGCCGCCTCCTGCTGTAAGTATGTGACCCCCCACCACAGAGCACCGCACGCTGCACCATCTCCCCCTGCTGCAGAGCCGCCTCCTGCTGTAAGTATGTGACCCCCCACCACAGAGCACCGCACGATGCACCATCTCCCCCTGCTGCAGAGCCGCCTCCTGCTGTAAGTATGTGACCCCCCCACCACAGAGCACCGCACGCTTCACAATCTCCCCCTGCTGCAGAGCCGCCTCCTGCTGTAAGTATATGACCCCCCACCAGAGCACCGCACGATGCACCATCTCCCCCTGCTGCAGAGCCGCCTCCTGCTGTAAGTATGTGACCCCCCACCACAGAGCACCGCACGATGCACCATCTCCCCCTGCTGCAGAGCCGCCTCCTGCTGTAAGTATGTGACCCCCCCACCACAGAGCACCGCACGCTTCACAATCTCCCCCTGCTGCAGAGCCGCCTCCTGCTGTAAGTATATGACCCCCCACCAGAGCACCGCACGATGCACCATCTCCCCCTGCTGCAGAGCCGCCTCCTGCTGTAAGTATGTGACCCCCCACCAGAGCACCGCACGCTGCACCATCTCCCCCTGCTGCAGAGCCGCCTCCTGCTGTAAGTATGTGACCCCCCACCACAGAGCACCGCACGCTGCACCATCTCCCCCTGCTGCAGAGCCGCCTCCTGCTGTAAGTATGTGACCCCCCCACCACAGAGCACCGCACGCTTCACAATCTCCCCCTGCTGCAGAGCCGCCTCCTGCTGTAAGTATATGACCCCCCACCAGAGCACCGCACGATGCACCATCTCCCCCTGCTGCAGAGCCGCCTCCTGCTGTAAGTATGTGACCCCCCACCAGAGCACCGCACGCTGCACCATCTCCCCCTGCTGCAGAGCCGCCTCCTGCTGTAAGTATGTGACCCCCCCACCACAGAGCACCGCACGCTGCACCATCTCCCCCTGCTGCAGAGCCGCCTCCTGCTGTAAGTATGTGACCCCCCACCACAGAGCACCGCACGCTGCACCATCTCCCCCTGCTGCAGAGCCGCCTCCTGCTGTAAGTATGTGACCCCCCACCAGAGCACCGCACGCTGCACCATCTCCCCCTGCTGCAGAGCCGCCTCCTGCTGTAAGTATATGACCCCCCACCAGAGCACCGCACGATGCACCATCTCCCCCTGCTGCAGAGCCGCCTCCTGCTGTAAGTATGTGACCCCCCACCAGAGCACCGCACGCTGCACCATCTCCCCCTGCTGCAGAGCCGCCTCCTGCTGTAAGTATGTGACCCCCCCACCACAGAGCACCGCACGCTGCACCATCTCCCCCTGCTGCAGAGCCGCCTCCTGCTGTAAGTATGTGACCCCCCACCACAGAGCACCGCACGCTGCACCATCTCCCCCTGCTGCAGAGCCGCCTCCTGCTGTAAGTATGTGACCCCCCACCAGAGCACCGCACGCTGCACCATCTCCCCCTGCTGCAGAGCCGCCTCCTGCTGTAAGTATGTGACCCCCCACCACAGAGCACCGCACGCTGCACCATCTCCCCCTGCTGCAGAGCCGCCTCCTGCTGTAAGTATGTGACCCCCCACCACAGAGCACCGCACGCTGCACCATCTCCCCCTGCTGCAGAGCCGCCTCCTGCTGTAAGTATGTGACCCCCCACCACAGAGCACCGCACGCTGCACCATCTCCCCCTGCTGCAGAGCCGCCTCCTGCTGTAAGTATGTGACCCCCCACCAGAGCACCGCACGCTGCACCATCTCCCCCTGCTGCAGAGCCGCCTCCTGCTGTAAGTATGTGACCCCCCACCAGAGCACCGCACGCTGCACCATCTCCCCCTGCTGCAGAGCCGCCTCCTGCTGTAAGTATGTGACCCCCCCACCACAGAGCACCGCACGCTGCACCATCTCCCCCTGCTGCAGAGCCGCCTCCTGCTGTAAGTATGTGACCCCCCACCACAGAGCACCGCACGCTGCACCATCTCCCCCTGCTGCAGAGCCGCCTCCTGCTGTAAGTATGTGACCCCCCCACCACAGAGCACCGCACACTGCACCATCTCCCCCTGCTGCAGAGCCGCCTCCTGCTGTAAGTATGTGACCCCCCACCAGGGCACCGCACGCTGCACCATCTCCCCCTGCTGCAGAGCCGCCTCCTGCTGTAAGTATGTGACCCCCCACCACAGAGCACTGCACGCTGCACCATCTCCCCCTGCTGCAGAGCCGCCTCCTGCTGTAAGTATGTGACCCCCCCACCAGAGCACCGCACGCTGCACCATCTCCCCCTGCTGCAGAGCCGCCTCCTGCTGTAAGTATGTGACCCCCCACCACAGAGCACCGCACGCTGCACCATCTCCCCCTGCTGCAGAGCCGCCTCCTGCTGTAAGTATGTGACCCCCCCACCACAGAGCACTGCACGCTGCACCATCTCCCCCTGCTGCAGAGCCGCCTCCTGCTGTAAGTATGTGACCCCCCCACCACAGAGCACCGCACGATGCACCATCTCCCCCTGCTGCAGAGCCGCCTCCTGCTATAAGTATGTGACCCCCCCGCCACAGAGCACCGCACGCTGCACCATCTCCCCCTGCTGCAGAGCCGCCTCCTGCTGTAATTATGTGACCCCCCCACCACAGAGCACTGCACGCTGCACCATCTCCCCCTGCTGCAGAGCCGCCTCCTGCTGTATGTGACCCCCCACCACAGAGCACTGCACGCTGCACCATCTCCCCCTGCTGCAGAGCCGCCTCCTGCTGTAAGTATGTGACCCCCCACCACAGAGCACCGCACGCTGCACCATCTCCCCCTGCTGCAGAGCCGCCTCCTGCTGTAAGTATGTGACCCCCCACCAGAGCACCGCACGCTGCACCATCTCCCCCTGCTGCAGAGCCGCCTCCTGCTGTAAGTATGTGACCCCCCACCAGAGCACTGCACGCTGCACCATCTCCCCCTGCTGCAGAGCCGCCTCCTGCTGTAAGTATGTGACCCCCCACCACAGAGCACTGCACGCTGCACCATCTCCCCCTGCTGCAGAGCCGCCTCCTGCTGTAAGTATGTGACCCCCCACCACAGAGCACCGCACGCTGCACCATCTCCCCCTGCTGCAGAGCCGCCTCCTGCTGTAAGTATATGACCCCCCACCACAGAGCACCGCACGCTGCACCATCTCCCCCTGCTGCAGAGCCGCCTCCTGCTGTAAGTATGTGACCCCCCACCACAGAGCACCGCACGATGCACCATCTCCCCCTGCTGCAGAGCCGCCTCCTGCTGTAAGTATATGACCCCCCACCACAGAGCACCGCACGCTGCACCATCTCCCCCTGCTGCAGAGCCGCCTCCTGCTGTAAGTATGTGACCCCCCACCACAGAGCACCGCACGATGCACCATCTCCCCCTGCTGCAGAGCCGCCTCCTGCTGTAAGTATATGACCCCCCACCACAGAGCACCGCACGCTGCACCATCTCCCCCTGCTGCAGAGCCGCCTCGTGCTGTAAGTATGTGACCCCCCACCACAGAGCACTGCACGCTGCACCATCTCCCCCTGCTGCAGAGCCGCCTCCTGCTGTAAGTATGTGACCCCCCACCACAGAGCACCGCACGCTGCACCATCTCCCCCTGCTGCAGAGCCGCCTCCTGCTGTAAGTATGTGACCCCCCACCACAGAGCACCGCACGATGCACCATCTCCCCCTGCTGCAGAGCCGCCTCCTGCTGTGAGTATGTGACCCCCCACCACAGAGCACTGCACGCTGCACCATCTCCCCCTGCTGCAGAGCCGCCTCCTGCTGTAAGTATGTGACCCCCCAGCAGAGCACCGCACGCTGCACCATCTCCCCCTGCTGCAGAGCCGCCTCCTGCTGTAAGTATGTGACCCCCCACCACAGAGCACCGCACGCTGCACCATCTCCCCCTGCTGCAGAGCCGCCTCCTGCTGTAAGTATGTGACCCCCCACCACAGAGCACCGCACGCTGCACCATCTCCCCCTGCTGCAGAGCCGCCTCCTGCTGTAAGTATGTGACCCCCCACCAGAGCACCGCACGCTGCACCATCTCCCCCTGCTGCAGAGCAGCCTCCTGCTGTAAGTATGTGACCCCCCACCACAGAGCACCGCACGCTGCACCATCTCCCCCTGCTGCAGAGCCGCCTCCTGCTGTAATTATGTGACCCCCACCACAGAGCACCGCACGCTGCACCATCTCCCCCTGCTGCAGAGCCGCCTCCTGCTGTAAGTATGTGACCCCCCCACCACAGAGCACCGCACGCTGCACCATCTCCCCCTGCTGCAGAGCCGCCTCCTGCTGTAAGTATGTGACCCCCCACCAGAGCACCGCACGCTGCACAATCTCCCCCTGCTGCAGAGCCGCCTCCTGCTGTAAGTATGTGACCCCCCCACCACAGAGCACCGCACGCTGCACCATCTCCCCCTGCTGCAGAGCCGCCTCCTGCTGTAAGTATGTGACCCCCCACCACAGAGCACTGCACGCTGCACCATCTCCCCCTGCTGCAGAGCAGCCTCCTGCTGTATGTGACCCCCCACCACAGAGCACCGCACGCTGCACCATCTCCCCCTGCTGCAGAGCCGCCTCCTGCTGTAAGTATGTGACCCCCCACCACAGAGCACCGCACGCTGCACCATCTCCCCCTGCTGCAGAGCCGCCTCCTGTAAGTATGTGACCCCCCACCAGAGCACCGCACGCTGCACCATCTCCCCCTGCTGCAGAGCAGCCTCCTGCTGTATGTGACCCCCCACCACAGAGCACCGCACGATGCACCATCTCCCCCTGCTGCAGAGCCGCCTCCTGCTGTAAGTATGTGACCCCCCACCACAGAGCACCGCACGCTGCACCATCTCCCCCTGCTGCAGAGCCGCCTCCTGCTGTAAGTATGTGACCCCCCACCACAGAGCACTGCACGCTGCACCATCTCCCCCTGCTGCAGAGCCGCCTCCTGCTGTAAGTATGTGACCCCCCACCACAGAGCACCGCACGCTGCACCATCTCCCCCTGCTGCAGAGCCGCCTCCTGCTGTAAGTATGTGACCCCCCCACCACAGAGCACCGCACACTGCACCATCTCCCCCTGCTGCAGAGCCGCCTCCTGCTGTAAGTATGTGACCCCCCACCAGAGCACCGCACGCTGCACCATCTCCCCCTGCTGCAGAGCCGCCTCCTGCTGTAAGTATGTGACCCCCCAGCACAGAGCACCGCACGCTGCACCATCTCCCCCTGCTGCAGAGCAGCCTCCTGCTGTAAGTATGTGACCCCCCCACCACAGAGCACTGCACGCTGCACCATCTCCCCCTGCTGCAGAGCCGCCTCCTGCTGTAAGTATGTGACCCCCCCACCACAGAGCACCGCACGCTGCACCATCTCCCCCTGCTGCAGAGCCGCCTCCTGCTGTAAGTATGTGACCCCCCCACCACGGAGCACTGCACGATGCACCATCTCCCCCTGCTGCAGAGCCGCCTCCTGCTATAAGTATGTGACCCCCCGCCACAGAGCACCGCACGCTGCACCATCTCCCCCTGCTGCAGAGCAGCCTCCTGCTGTAATTATGTGACCCCCCCACCACAGAGCACTGCACGCTGCACCATCTCCCCCTGCTGCAGAGCCGCCTCCTGCTGTAAGTATGTGACCCCCCCACCACAGAGCACTGCACGATGCACCATCTCCCCCTGCTGCAGAGCCGCCTCCTGCTGTAAGTATGTGACCCCCCCACCACAGAGCACTGCACGATGCACCATCTCCCCCTGCTGCAGAGCCGCCTCCTGCTATAAGTATGTGACCCCCCGCCACAGAGCACCGCACGCTGCACCATCTCCCCCTGCTGCAGAGCAGCCTCCTGCTGTAATTATGTGACCCCCCCACCACAGAGCACCGCACGCTGCACCATCTCCCCCTGCTGCAGAGCCGCCTCCTGCTGTAAGTATGTGACCCCCCACCACAGAGCACCGCACGATGCACCATCTCCCCCTGCTGCAGAGCCGCCTCCTGCTGTGAGTATGTGACCCCCCACCACAGAGCACTGCACGCTGCACCATCTCCCCCTGCTGCAGAGCCGCCTCCTGCTGTAAGTATGTGACCCCCCCAGCAGAGCACCGCACGCTGCACCATCTCCCCCTGCTGCAGAGCCGCCTCCTGCTGTAAGTATGTGACCCCCCACCACAGAGCACCGCACGCTGCACCATCTCCCCCTGCTGCAGAGCCGCCTCCTGCTGTAAGTATGTGACCCCCCACCACAGAGCACCGCACGCTGCACCATCTCCCCCTGCTGCAGAGCCGCCTCCTGCTGTAAGTATGTGACCCCCCACCAGAGCACCGCACGCTGCACCATCTCCCCCTGCTGCAGAGCAGCCTCCTGCTGTAAGTATGTGACCCCCCACCACAGAGCACCGCACGCTGCACCATCTCCCCCTGCTGCAGAGCCGCCTCCTGCTGTAATTATGTGACCCCCACCACAGAGCACCGCACGCTGCACCATCTCCCCCTGCTGCAGAGCCGCCTCCTGCTGTAAGTATGTGACCCCCCCACCACAGAGCACCGCACGCTGCACCATCTCCCCCTGCTGCAGAGCCGCCTCCTGCTGTAAGTATGTGACCCCCCACCAGAGCACCGCACGCTGCACAATCTCCCCCTGCTGCAGAGCCGCCTCCTGCTGTAAGTATGTGACCCCCCCACCACAGAGCACCGCACGCTGCACCATCTCCCCCTGCTGCAGAGCCGCCTCCTGCTGTAAGTATGTGACCCCCCACCACAGAGCACTGCACGCTGCACCATCTCCCCCTGCTGCAGAGCAGCCTCCTGCTGTATGTGACCCCCCACCACAGAGCACCGCACGCTGCACCATCTCCCCCTGCTGCAGAGCCGCCTCCTGCTGTAAGTATGTGACCCCCCACCACAGAGCACCGCACGCTGCACCATCTCCCCCTGCTGCAGAGCCGCCTCCTGTAAGTATGTGACCCCCCACCAGAGCACCGCACGCTGCACCATCTCCCCCTGCTGCAGAGCAGCCTCCTGCTGTATGTGACCCCCCACCACAGAGCACCGCACGATGCACCATCTCCCCCTGCTGCAGAGCCGCCTCCTGCTGTAAGTATGTGACCCCCCACCACAGAGCACCGCACGCTGCACCATCTCCCCCTGCTGCAGAGCCGCCTCCTGCTGTAAGTATGTGACCCCCCACCACAGAGCACTGCACGCTGCACCATCTCCCCCTGCTGCAGAGCCGCCTCCTGCTGTAAGTATGTGACCCCCCACCACAGAGCACTGCACGCTGCACCATCTCCCCCTGCTGCAGAGCCGCCTCCTGCTGTAAGTATGTGACCCCCCACCACAGAGCACCGCACGCTGCACCATCTCCCCCTGCTGCAGAGCCGCCTCCTGCTGTAAGTATGTGACCCCCCCACCACAGAGCACCGCACGATGCACCATCTCCCCCTGCTGCAGAGCCGCCTCCTGCTATAAGTATGTGACCCCCCGCCACAGAGCACCGCACGCTGCACCATCTCCCCCTGCTGCAGAGCAGCCTCCTGCTGTAATTATGTGACCCCCCCACCACAGAGCACTGCACGCTGCACCATCTCCCCCTGCTGCAGAGCCGCCTCCTGCTGTAAGTATGTGACCCCCCCACCACAGAGCACTGCACGATGCACCATCTCCCCCTGCTGCAGAGCCGCCTCCTGCTGTAAGTATGTGACCCCCCCACCACAGAGCACCGCACGCTGCACCATCTCCCCCTGCTGCAGAGCCGCCTCCTGCTGTAAGTATGTGACCCCCCCACCACAGAGCACTGCACGATGCACCATCTCCCCCTGCTGCAGAGCCGCCTCCTGCTATAAGTATGTGACCCCCCGCCACAGAGCACCGCACGCTGCACCATCTCCCCCTGCTGCAGAGCAGCCTCCTGCTGTAATTATGTGACCCCCCCACCACAGAGCACCGCACGCTGCACCATCTCCCCCTGCTGCAGAGCCGCCTCCTGCTGTAAGTATGTGACCCCCCCACCACAGAGCACTGCACGATGCACCATCTCCCCCTGCTGCAGAGCCGCCTCCTGCTATAAGTATGTGACCCCCCGCCACAGAGCACCGCACGCTGCACCATCTCCCCCTGCTGCAGAGCAGCCTCCTGCTGTAATTATGTGACCCCCCCACCACAGAGCACCGCACGCTGCACCATCTCCCCCTGCTGCAGAGCCGCCTCCTGCTGTAAGTATGTGACCCCCCACCAGAGCACCGCACGCTGCACCATCTCCCCCTGCTGCAGAGCCGCCTCCTGCTATAAGTATGTGACCCCCCACCACAGAGCACCGCACACTGCACCATCTCCCCCTGCTGCAGAGCCGCCTCCTGCTGTAAGTATGTGACCCCCCACCAGAGCACCGCACGCTGCACCATCTCCCCCTGCTGCAGAGCAGCCTCCTGCTGTAAGTATGTGACCCCCCACCACAGAGCACCGCACGCTGCACCATCTCCCCCTGCTGCAGAGCCGCCTCCTGCTGTAAGTATGTGACCCCCCCACCACAGAGCACCGCACGCTGCACCATCTCCCCCTGCTGCAGAGCCGCCTCCTGCTGTATGTGACCCCCCACCACAGAGCACTGCACGCTGCACCATCTCCCCCTGCTGCAGAGCCGCCTCCTGCTGTAAGTATGTGACCCCCACCACAGAGCACTGCACGCTGCACCATCTCCCCCTGCTGCAGAGCCGCCTCCTGCTGTAAGTATGTGACCCCCCACCAGAGCACCGCACGCTGCACCATCTCCCCCTGCTGCAGAGCCGCCTCCTGTTGTAATTATGTGACCCCCCACCACAGAGCACCGCACGCTGCACCATCTCCCCCTGCTGCAGAGCCGCCTCCTGCTGTAAGTATGTGACCCCCCACCAGAGCACCGCACGCTGCACCATCTCCCCCTGCTGCAGAGCCGCCTCCTGCTGTAAGTATGTGACCCCCCACCAGAGCACTGCACGCTGCACCATCTCCCCCTGCTGCAGAGCCGCCTCCTGCTGTAAGTATGTGACCCCCCCACCAGAGCACCGCACGCTGCACCATCTCCCCCTGCTGCAGAGCCGCCTCGTGCTGTAAGTATGTGACCCCCCCACCAGAGCACCGCACGCTGCACCATCTCCCCCTGCTGCAGAGCCGCCTCCTGCTGTAAGTATGTGACCCCCCACCACAGAGCACCGCACGCTGCACCATCTCCCCCTGCTGCAGAGCCGCCTCCTGCTGTAAGTATGTGACCCCCCACCACAGAGCACTGCACGCTGCACCATCTCCCCCTGCTGCAGAGCCGCCTCCTGCTGTAAGTATGTGACCCCCCACCACAGAGCACCGCACGCTGCACCATCTCCCCCTGCTGCAGAGCCGCCTCCTGCTGTAAGTATGTGACCCCCCACCACAGAGCACCGCACGCTGCACCATCTCCCCCTGCTGCAGAGCCGCCTCCTGCTGTAAGTATGTGACCCCCCAGCAGAGCACCGCACGCTGCACCATCTCCCCCTGCTGCAGAGCCGCCTCCTGCTGTAAGTATGTGACCCCCCACCACAGAGCACCGCACGCTGCACCATCTCCCCCTGCTGCAGAGCCGCCTCCTGCTGTAAGTATGTGACCCCCCCACCAGAGCACCGCACGCTGCACCATCTCCCCCTGCTGCAGAGCAGCCTCCTGCTGTAAGTATGTGACCCCCCACCACAGAGCACCGCACGCTGCACCATCTCCCCCTGCTGCAGAGCAGCCTCCTGCTGTAAGTATGTGACCCCCCACCACAGAGCACTGCACGCTGCACCATCTCCCCCTGCTGCAGAGCAGCCTCCTGCTGTATGTGACCCCCCACCACAGAGCACCGCACGCTGCACCATCTCCCCCTGCTGCAGAGCCGCCTCCTGCTGTAAGTATGTGACCCCCCACCACAGAGCACCGCACGCTGCACCATCTCCCCCTGCTGCAGAGCCGCCTCCTGCTGTAAGTATGTGACCCCCCACCACAGAGCACCGCACGCTGCACCATCTCCCCCTGCTGCAGAGCCGCCTCCTGCTGTAAGTATGTGACCCCCCACCACAGAGCACCGCACGCTGCACCATCTCCCCCTGCTGCAGAGCCGCCTCCTGCTGTAATTATGTGACCCACCACCACAGAGCACCGCACGCTGCACCATCTCCCCCTGCTGCAGAGCCGCCTCCTGCTGTAAGTATGTGAACCCCCACCACAGAGCACCGCACGCTGCACCATCTCCCCCTGCTGCAGAGCCGCCTCCTGCTGTAAGTATGTGACCCCCCCCACCACAGAGCACCGCACGCTGCACCATCTCCCCCTGCTGCAGAGCCGCCTCCTGCTGTAAGTATGTGACCCCCCACCACAGAGGACCGCACGCTGCACCATCTCCCCCTGCTGCAGAGCCGCCTCCTGCTGTAAGTATGTGACCCCCCACCACAGAGGACCGCACGCTGCACCATCTCCCCCTGCTGCAGAGCAGCCTCCTGCTGTGAGTATGTGACCCCCCCACCAGAGCACCGCACGCTGCACCATCTCCCCCTGCTGCAGAGCCGCCTCCTGCTGTAAGTATGTGACCCCCCACCACAGAGCACCGCACGCTGCACCATCTCCCCCTGCTGCAGAGCCGCCTCCTGCTGTAAGTATGTGACCCCCCACCAGAGCACCGCACGCTGCACAATCTCCCCCTGCTGCAGAGCCGCCTCCTGCTGTAAGTATGTGACCCCCCACCACAGAGCACTGCACGCTGCACCATCTCCCCCTGCTGCAGAGCCGCCTCCTGCTGTAAGTATGTGACCCCCCACCACAGAGCACCGCACGCTGCACCATCTCCCCCTGCTGCAGAGCAGCCTCCTGCTGTAAGTATGTGACCCCCCACCACAGAGCACCGCACGCTGCACCATCTCCCCCTGCTGCAGAGCCGCCTCCTGCTGTAAGTATGTGACCCCCCACCACAGAGCACCGCACGCTGCACCATCTCCCCCTGCTGCAGAGCCGCCTCCTGCTGTAAGTATGTGACCCCCCACCACAGAGCACTGCACGCTGCACCATCTCCCCCTGCTGCAGAGCCGCCTCCTGCTGTAAGTATATGACCCCCCCACCAGAGCACCGCACGCTGCACCATCTCCCCCTGCTGCAGAGCCGCCTCCTGCTGTAAGTATGTGACCCCCCCCACCACAGAGCACTGCACGCTGCACCATCTCCCCCTGCTGCAGAGCCACCTCCTGCTGTAGTGACCCCCCCACCACAGAGCACCGCACGCTGCACCATCTCCCCCTGCTGCAGAGCCGCCTCCTGCTGTAAGTATGTGACCCCCCCACCACAGAGCACCGCACGCTGCACCATCTCCCCCTGCTGCAGAGCCGTCTCCTGCTGTAAGTATGTGACCCCCCCACCACAGAGCACCGCACGCTGCACCATCTCCCCCTGCTGCAGAGCCGTCTCCTGCTGTAAGTATGTGACCCCCCCACCACAGAGCACCGCACGCTGCACCATCTCCCCCTGCTGCAGAGCCGCCTCCTGCTGTAAGTATGTGACCCCCCCACCAGAGCACCGCACGCTGCACCATCTCCCCCTGCTGCAGAGCCGCCTCCTGCTGTAAGTATGTGACCCCCCACCACAGAGCACCGCACGCTGCACCATCTCCCCCTGCTGCAGAGCCGCCTCCTGCTGTAAGTATGTGACCCCCCACCACAGAGCACTGCACGCTGCACCATCTCCCCCTGCTGCAGAGCCGCCTCCTGCTGTAAGTATATGACCCCCCACCAGAGCACCGCACGCTGCACCATCTCCCCCTGCTGCAGAGCCGCCTCCTGCTGTAAGTATGTGACCCCCCACCACAGAGCACCGCACGCTGCACCATCTCCCCCTGCTGCAGAGCCGCCTCCTGCTGTAAGTATGTGACCCCCCCCACCACAGAGCACTGCACGCTGCACCATCTCCCCCTGCTGCAGAGCCACCTCCTGCTGTAGTGACCCCCCACCACAGAGCACCGCACGCTGCACCATCTCCCCCTGCTGCAGAGCCGCCTCCTGCTGTAAGTATGTGACCCCCCACCACAGAGCACTGCACGCTGCACCATCTCCCCCTGCTGCAGAGCCGCCTCCTGCTGTAAGTATATGACCCCCCACCAGAGCACCGCACGCTGCACCATCTCCCCCTGCTGCAGAGCCGCCTCCTGCTGTAAGTATGTGACCCCCCACCACAGAGCACCGCACGCTGCACCATCTCCCCCTGCTGCAGAGCCGCCTCCTGCTGTAAGTATGTGACCCCCCCCACCACAGAGCACCGCACGCTGCACCATCTCCCCCTGCTGCAGAGCCGTCTCCTGCTGTAAGTATGTGACCCCCCACCACAGAGCACCGCACGCTGCACCATCTCCCCCTGCTGCAGAGCCGCCTCCTGCTGTAAGTATGTGACCCCCCCACCACAGAGCACTGCACGCTGCACCATCTCCCCCTGCTGCAGAGCCGCCTCCTGCTGTAAGTATATGACCCCCCACCAGAGCACCGCACGCTGCACCATCTCCCCCTGCTGCAGAGCCGCCTCCTGCTGTAAGTATGTGACCCCCCACCACAGAGCACCGCACGCTGCACCATCTCCCCCTGCTGCAGAGCCGCCTCCTGCTGTAAGTATGTGACCCCCCCCCACCACAGAGCACTGCACGCTGCACCATCTCCCCCTGCTGCAGAGCCACCTCCTGCTGTAGTGACCCCCCCACCACAGAGCACCGCACGCTGCACCATCTCCCCCTGCTGCAGAGCCGCCTCCTGCCTGTAAGTATGTGACCCCCCACCACAGAGCACTGCACGCTGCACCATCTCCCCCTGCTGCAGAGCCGCCTCCTGCTGTAAGTATATGACCCCCCACCAGAGCACCGCACGCTGCACCATCTCCCCCTGCTGCAGAGCCGCCTCCTGCTGTAAGTATGTGACCCCCCCACCACAGAGCACCGCACGCTGCACCATCTCCCCCTGCTGCAGAGCCGCCTCCTGCTGTAAGTATGTGACCCCCCCCCACCACAGAGCACTGCACGCTGCACCATCTCCCCCTGCTGCAGAGCAGCCTCCTGCTGTAAGTATGTGACCCCCCACCACAGAGCACCGCACGCTGCACCATCTCCCCCTGCTGCAGAGCCGCCTCCTGCTGTAAGTATGTGACCCCCCACCACAGAGCACCGCACGCTGCACCATCTCCCCCTGCTGCAGAGCCGCCTCCTGCTGTAAGTATGTGACCCCCCCACCAGAGCACCGCACGCTGCACCATCTCCCCCTGCTGCAGAGCCGCCTCCTGCTGTAAGTATGTGACCCCCCACCACAGAGCACCGCACGCTGCACCATCTCCCCCTGCTGCAGAGCCGCCTCCTGCTGTAAGTATGTGACCCCCCCCACCACAGAGCACCGCACGCTGCACCATCTCCCCCTGCTGCAGAGCCGCCTCCTGCTGTAAGTATGTGACCCCCCACCACAGAGCACCGCACGCTGCACCATCTCCCCCTGCTGCAGAGCAGCCTCCTGCTGTAAGTATGTGACCCCCCACCACAGAGCACCGCACGCTGCACCATCTCCCCCTGCTGCAGAGCCGCCTCCTGCTGTAAGTATGTGACCCCCCCCACCACAGAGCACCTGCACGCTGCACCATCTCCCCCTGCTGCAGAGCCGCCTCCTGCTGTAAGTATGTGACCCCCCCCACCACAGAGCACCGCACGCTGCACCATCTCCCCCTGCTGCAGAGCCGCCTCCTGCTGTAAGTATGTGACCCCCCACCACAGAGCACCGCACGCTGCACCATCTCCCCCTGCTGCAGAGCCGCCTCCTGCTGTAAGTATGTGACCCCCCACCACAGAGCACTGCACGCTGCACCATCTCCCCCTGCTGCAGAGCAGCCTCCTGCTGTGAGTATGTGACCCCCCCCACCAGAGCACCGCACGCTGCACCATCTCCCCCTGCTGCAGAGCCGTCTCCTGCTGTAAGTATGTGACCCCCCACCACAGAGCACCGCACGCTGCACCATCTCCCCCTGCTGCAGAGCCGCCTCCTGCTGTAAGTATGTGACCCCCCCACCACAGAGCACCGCACGCTGCACCCATCTCCCCCTGCTGCAGAGCCGTCCTCCTGCTGTAAGTATGTGACCCCCCCACCACAGAGCACCGCACGCTGCACCATCTCCCCCTGCTGACAGAGCCGTCCTCCTGCTGTAAGTATGTGACCCCCCCACCACAGAGCACCGCACGCTGCACCATCTCCCCCCTGCTGCAGAGCCGCCTCCTGCTGTAAGTATGTGACCCCCCACCACAGAGCACCGCACGCTGCACCATCTCCCCCTGCTGCAGAGCCGCCTCCTGCTGTAAGTATGTGACCCCCCCCACCAGAGCACCGCACGCTGCACCATCTCCCCCTGCTGCAGAGCCGCCTCCTGCTGTAAGTATGTGACCCCCCACCAGAGCACCGCACGCTGCACAATCTCCCCCCTGCTGCAGAGCCGCCTCCTGCTGTAAGTATGTGACCCCCCACCACAGAGCACCGCACGCTGCACCATCTCCCCCTGCTGCAGAGCCGCCTCCTGCTGTAAGTATGTGACCCCCCACCACAGAGCACCGCACGCTGCACCATCTCCCCCTGCTGCAGAGCCGCCTCCTGCTGTAAGTATGTGACCCCCCCACCACAGAGCACCGCACGCTGCACCATCTCCCCCTGCTGCAGAGCCGCCTCCTGCTGTAAGTATGTGACCCCCCCACCACAGAGCACCGCACGCTGCACCATCTCCCCCTGCTGCAGAGCCGCCTCCTGCTGTAAGTATGTGACACCCCCCACACAGAGCACCGCACGCTGCACCATCTCCCCCTGCTGCAGAGCCGCCTCCTGCTGTAAGTATGTGACCCCCCACCCAGAGCACCGCACGCTGCACAATCTCCCCCTGCTGCAGAGCCGCCTCCTGCTGTAAGTATGTGACCCCCCCATCCAGAGCACCGCACGCTGCACAACTCCCCCCTGCACGCTGCACCAATCTCCCCCTGCTGCAGAGCCGTCTCCTGCTGTAAGTATGTGACCCCCCCACCACAGAGCACCGCACGCTGCACCATCTCCCCCTGCTGCAGAGCCGCCTCCTGC